>NC_051179.1:123959297-124000106 GCF_013339695.2 Rhipicephalus sanguineus | reverse complement strand
AACGGGCCCTAGAAAAAGCCGCTGTTACACCTTTGTCTGTGACAGCGCTGCGCGCTCCGTGCGGGCCCGGCGTTTTTTTTCTTACAACAGCAACTCCAGTGCGGCGTGCTTATATGATAACGTGGCTTTTGAAGGAAAAAACCCACGAATTATTATATTTCTTTCGTGAAATCCTTGCGCTTTCTGTACCGCTCGTGGTGATTCTCATCACTTCAGATAAAATTCTATAACAACACAAAGCCTAGGGTGTGCTTTTCATTATGCTCCACCACCCTCGTTAATGACTCTCTCTCCGGAAGTAATTGAAATAAATCTCTATTAATACGCAATAAATTAACGAATGGAGTTGTATACCCGTACAGCGGAAAAGGGTTAGATAAGCAAAACACATGACACATAAAACACGAACAATTCGTTCGTGCATGTCAAATGACGTGCCGCCTTCCGCGACAAGATACTGCTGAGACACGGTTTCAATTAACAATCGTCATTTATCCTCACGAAGCGCTTCAGTCCGACGTAACATAGCGGCCGCACTTTTAGTGCGATAGCAATTACATGGACTCTCGGCTGATTTTGCCGTCGCCGTCGCCGCATGCACCGGATATGTATAAGGTATGGTATATATATATAAAAGCCCCAAGAAAAATAATTCAGAAAATGCTCCCGAAGCCCGGAATCGAACCAGGGACCTCTTGCTCCGCAGCGAGTGGCGCTAGCCACTAAGCCACGAAACGCAGATCCTCCACGTAGGTAACGGCGAGCGTTATATACACACCATTTACCGCTGGAGACTCAGAGACGGCTGCGCCTATAAGCGTTTCTTCATTACCAGCGAGATGGCGTTAGGAGAACGACGGGCGCATTTAAAAGTCGTCGGCGAGCTCGCTCGCTTCTTCTTATTGCGCAGGTGAGAACCTTGCCCTTTCCGCTGTCTGCTCGCGTGGTTTTCTGGTGGTGAGGGGAAAGAGGGTTGTTTTCAAGCTTTCACCGTGGTATCCGCGCTCATGTTACGGAGCGTACGGAAGTCACTCGATCTCAAGGGACGCCGCTAAACGAACAAACAGACGATGAGCGCGAACTATCAAGTGTCACAGCTCGACGCTTGAAGCACGCTAGTTTCTTCGCTGCTTCGGCCGCCTTTGCAACAGGAGCGCTGTTCAAACTGAGAGTATCCATTGGCGAGCCTCACTTCGTATAGCATTAGTTTCCTGCTATCGCATTCATTGCTTCGCCCTTGCGGCGAAACTGTGACTTTTTTACATTTCCCGCGTGGTCAGGTCCGTGAATGTCGATCAAGATCGATCAAGAGTGTCTTAAAGTGAGAATCTTCGCATTGAAAAACACGGGGATTCCGTGAATTGTCACGCTGATGAACTTCCCATACAAACAAAGGACGTATGCTTACGGTGATCACTAAAGTGTTAGCTAATATGATCACGCTTATTAGATTTTCGAAATGTAACTTCAGCAGCGGCAAATTATTTCTGCCCTGACGTAGAGTTCGACTGCAAAGACGACAGGTGCCTTACTGTCATCACATCTTTAAATAAAATCTGGATTGTATAGGAACACCCTCTTATAAGGACTGAACCATGATTTTGAAATTGTTCAGAAGCGCTGTTAAATGACGTCGATGCGCGAGCTCGTCAAGCGAGATCTTAAATGCCAATAAAGGGGCCCGTCCCGGTTGGAGCAAGAAGGCATTCTGCATGCGTTAAATATGCCTGAACCGGGGCTTCAGCGTTCGGATATTAGCATACGTTGATACTTACTATCGGCTTTTGATGACTTTCGCCCTGTTCGTCTCCACATGAGTTCTAGAAGTTTCGTTAAGTGCTCGAATATCACTTTCTGTCTAACAGAGCGGTTGGTACCTTGGCTGTAAAGAGGCTAACGGCAGACCATAGACGCTGATGGAAAGGGGTGTTTGCTCTTTACAGTTGATGTAAGTATGAAACCTTCATTTCGTCATCCTCGTTAATCATTTAATTAGCCTAACAAAGCTGGAAAATACTCTCCGTGCGGGCAAATTACCTGCTCTGATATCTAGTGAAGTTTTACATACTGATAACTAAGTCAGCGACTCGTTGTTACCATTTTCGAGCAACGTCGCCGAGGAGATACAGAGGTTACTATCTTTGCCTCGCTTGCAGTGACCGTGGTATGTACATATAATACAACACAGCGTATACTGACCCGAGAAAAATATCTTCTGACCAAGACATTTTGTTTAGAAGTGAAGCGGACTTGAGGGAAATTGTTTGCAGTCAAACCAAGAAGGAAATAGTAAAAAGTAGTCAAAATTCCTAGGCCCTCCATATTTTCATATCACTTGGCTTGTATTGCTGCTGTAAAAATGTCTTTCCAGCAATGCATTTGCGCTTAGTAAAAGCTTTACCAACTGATATACAAGCTTCGCTGGTCAACCATCTTCACATATTGGAATGTCCCATGATTTTTTATCCTTTAGGGGCGAAGCACCGTCCGTTCGCCGTAGTCTAGAGTCGAAGCGCACGTGCAAAACATTGTGCATAAACCGTCTACAGAGCGAGCAGGGCGCGCATATGGTTTAAAAATAGACTGTACTCGGTGCGGCGCCACTCGAAAGCTGCTCGAAAACAAGCGCATCGATTAACAGGTGACAACATGCGCAAAACTGTCTACAGAGCGCGCGTAGCGCCTACATGACCCCAAAAAAGACCGTTCTCGGGCGCGGCGCCGCGCGACCTCGTCTTTGTCAACTTCAGGCTAGATCCGATCGAAGAACCATTGGCTCTACATTTCACGGACCACAAAGCAGTAATAATGAAGGTAAAACGGAATCCACAACTAAACACGACATACGAGTTATGACCAATAGAACACATTGTATATAAGTGTACACACGCGTTGTCACTCATTTACATGCGCAAGTGGGTAATGTCCCGGGAGATTCACGGTTACCGAACGATCCCAGTGCTTCGCCCACTCGTCATCATTCACTTCGTGGATATGCGTCAATTTTTCATTTTTCAGATTTCATTGGTTATATGAGTGTATGATCACGACGGAAAGGAACGCGAACAATGCGACAGCGCTCTTCTGTTTCCTATTTCTTTTCGAGCGGTTCTAGCCTGGATGGTAAAAAAACCACTAGAGTCATCCGTGATGCGATCGAGGATCTCTATAGCATCGTTTTATTGCCACCATGGTCAGAGCGCGATGAAAACAGCGCGCCGCTTTGTTCGTGTTTCTTCCCTCCTTTCTCACCCACCCCCCTGCACATTGCTATCCACGTGACCCGGCCAATTCTACATCAGATAAGAAGTATGCACGCGAATACATAGTGCTGGCGCTTTCGTATGAGAAACGTTGTTTTTGTATCGTTTTATTGATAGATAATGTGCGCGACGAGGGACATTTAGCTGCACCTTTCCATGCACCTTTTAGCTGCATATTCCTTTACGGGAGGAGGGAAAAAGTGCTCAACACGTATAGCTGCTGGTGCAAAAGTTTGGAGAAGTGCACTTGTCGAACAAGTTCAATTGCCGAAACTTCTCCAGTGACATGCTCTGTCGAGCAATTTTTCATCGCTACAAGCCTGCATTTCTCAATTTCTCATTGTTTTTGGTTTACAGGATGACCACACATACTCATCACCAAATCATAACTGCTTGGTAGGAGTGTGCAGAGGTGGAGAGTGCATTTATCGCGGTTCTGCTATATGCTCTACGTACTGACACACACGGCCAATCTGTTCATAATAAATATTCCATGATTACGGATTGCTTGAAACTGTGAGGAAATTGATATTTCGTTAGAGATGCAATTTATCAAACAGCGTATTCGAACCACACATGAAAGAACGGCTGAGACAGCCTTGCGGATCGCATGAGCAAGTTAATAAGCACGGCTGCTGGATAAAAAACCGCACGGTACGGCCTGCCGCGTCGGGCGGCTTTCTATAGGAGAGCGCGTGTTGGCCCTAGTTGCAGTTGCGGCCGCTGTGGCGCGACGGGGCGGGGAAGGGTAGGGTGCCTTGATGCCCGCGCGCTCCGCTGAGGGTGAGGACAGGCGCGTCGTCTGCTACGACGGCCGCCATTGCGAATCCCGCCGCAGCTCGGCAACATGCGAAACGCGCTACACAAAGCGCTTGCGGTGCGCGGATACATCCGGAAATAAGTGCACGCTAGTGAGCTTTCTCTTTCTCTTTTTCTTTTCTTTTTTGAAGCTTGGGCAGCATTTATTGCTGTTGTTGCCTAAATGTTTATTAAGGAAACATGCAATTCATGTGAGCACACGGCCTGCGCATGTGTTATGCGCTAGAGGTAGACGTATACTCTGTTATGTTGAAAACGAATCCTCTTCCTTACGCCGGAAACGACAAAGTCTAAAGCCTTACTTAATTTTCTCGTAAGCTCTGCATTCCATATACACAAATAATTGTTTAAAGTATTTGTATACATGTCAGCAGCAGCAGTATATGTATCTGAACACACACAATTTAGTGTTGTGAAGCTACCTAAGCGCGATTAAGGTGGCTCATTTTGCTAAGTTTGCAAACAATTTACTCGTTTATTATAAAAGGCATCATACATATTGTACACCGAATAAAGGGCCGAGGGGCAGTACGGTGCGAATGTCCTGCTAAAATGAAACGAAAGCTTCTTTATCATTATTATTGCTGACATTTCGTGCTCACAATCTGTAGCCGCTACTGTATCGGCACTCTAGTTGCACCTTGAGTCCTTATCAAAACTATGAATACGTTGTTGAGTAGTATGCCGTAAAACTTTGCATGCGCGCAGTATCAGTGCGTTTTTCCTTCTTTTTGTATCTGCAGTTTTTTTTTCTGTATCTGGAGGTTTTCTCGCATGCCAAATTACATGCACATTTTATTGAGTGTTTCCAATACTGTTTTACACCTTGTGCGGCAGATGCAGGGGGTCGTTTATTTGTCTCTTTTATTAATAATAATATCTGGGGTTTTACTTGCCAGAACCATGATATGATTATGAGGCACGCCGGCCGTAGTGGAGGGCTCCATGAATTTTGACCATCTGGTGTTCTTTAACCTGCACTGACATCGCACAGTACACGGGCCTCTAGCATTTCGCCTCCCCCCAAATGCGACCGCCGCGGCCGGGATCGAACCCGTGACTTTCGGGTCAGCACCGGAGCTCCGTCACCACTATACCACCGCCGCGGGCGTATTTTTTAAGGCGAAAGCCTTAAATGCCGCATCAAAGGCGAAATTTGACCGTCGGCGTCCAGCGTCTACGGCGTCAGCGTACCACGACGTCGGGGACGAGGGATGCAAAAAGTCATCGTCACGTGATGACGTCACGATATGACGTCATCATGGCTTCACAAATTTTGGCGTGACGTCATATGATGCCGTTATCACATGACATCGTAGCTTGGCCGATAGTGGGCAGATCACGGAGGCACTGCAAAACCAGGTGAGGTGCCTCCGATCTTGGAGGCAATGCAAAACCACGCTAGGTGCGCAAAAAACTAAGAAGTTGGCTTTCGCTTTCTAGCCGTCTTAAGCGAACGCATAAGGGACCCTGTGAGTTTTTATTTCATTAACTGGTTTTTCATGACGTACTCATTGTAAAACATGACTTTGTTTCTTTTATTTTTTTACTGATATAGCGTGTCTACTGTACACAATGCTTCCCCGCCTTCTTGTTGTTTTCATGCGTCTTCTTTGTATAGATGTATAATCATGTCGTGGTTTTGGGACGTTAAACCCCAGATATTATTATTATTATTTGTGTAGACGCTTCGCGAGAACTGTTTTATGCGCATTCCTGTATGAGCCTTCAGGGCTTACATTATTAATAAATAAATAAATTATGCTTGCTCAAAGAAATAAAATACTGAATGTGTTTGTGCGTGTGTGTGTGTGTGTGTATGTGTGTGTGTTTGTGCGTTTATATACAGTGTACAGGCCATTTATTTGTGCGCATAAATGCTGCGCTGACAGAAGCAATTACACAAATAAAACGCAAATTACACAATAAAACACAACTGCCACTAGTCGATTCACGGTGATCGTAAATGATTAACAAAAAACAGGAACTGCGCAATTATTTAAGAGACGAAAATCTATCCTTGAAACACAGAAACAGGGAAGGATAAAAAAAAACATTTAACTGCACGCATACATACATGGGCATTAGACCAGCACAGAAGGCGTACTTGAAACACGGAAAGGAATATAAAAAACAAGAACCCGCCGTGGTTTTAGTTATGGTGCTTGACTGGTGACCCGAAGGTTGCGGGATCGAATCCCGGCCGCAGCGGCCCCATTTCGATGGAGGTGAAATGAAAGAGGCCCGCGTACTTAGATTTAGGTGTACGTTAAAGAAGAACAGATGGTCAAAATTTCGGGAGCCTTCCACCAGGGCCGTACCCAGGAATTTTTTTCGGGGGGGGGGGGGGGTTTGCGTGTAGAACGGCTGCCATTTTTTAAGATTTATACTGGCTTATTTTTGTGAATAAATCAAGTACATCGCTTACTTGTAATAATTCGATGGTACTTTTCAATTATTTGTACCCAAATAAAGAAATTGGTATGTCAACCTCAAATTCTGGTTAAAGCAAGAAATAAGTTTGGACAATAGCACCACCAAAGCCGGGGACACCGCGACCAACGGCTCCTGATGAAGTAACACAATGTAACCACGGTACAAAAACGGTATGTATGTGTTACAAGCTGCCACTCTAGCGTCGCCAGCGCGAAGTCGGCGACGGGAATGGCAGCAGGTTAGGTCGTTCCGTACGTAAGCAGAGACAGTGAAGAGATCAGAGACGTGTGTGGGGAAAAACAAAACTCTAGTGATATTGCAGCACGAGGAATCTAGTACAACACTTAATACCAACTAACAAAATACATATAAAATCAATAAATCAGCTTACAAGAGAGAAGTATTACAAACTACACAAAACTAACCAACAATAAAACTACAGATGAGAAAGTCCGAAGGTATAAGCAGGTGAAGGGATACCTGTGATGACCGGCAGCTTCGAGTCCACGACGATCGGATGCAAGAAGTCAGAGAGAGTTCTGGCACAACTGCGATGTCGGCGGTGTTGCAGCGCTGGTGTTTCCGGTAGGCTAGTGCTTGAAGCCGATCTCGGGCAGGTTGAACTTACTCGAGATTCAAGTACCGATGCCTACGTTACAGACGTTAATTTCGCGTCACAACTAGACGAATGGCTAAGTTTAGGTGGCCAGCCGATACGGAGCCACAACCACTTAAGGGATACTTCTTGATCTCCTTCTACACCATGTTGGTCAGCAACTAGACTGCTTAGCAAGGCGAAATCCTGCGCTTAAATCGACCTCCGTGTCCCCTCATTCTCGTCCTGGGGGAAAAGAGACCTCTACATGGGTCCAATCATGCACGTTTCATTGTTAGAAACTCCACCCTAAAAATATATTGACCGCGTCCCTTTTTAATTAGGAGAGGGTCCTCAACTGAGCGAGAGTGACAACCTGTTGGGGTTCTCTCATACGGCTTGTCCACAAGCAGTTTTGCCCGTGGGAATGGTCAGTTTCCTTGGTTTCAGCCGGTGCGTCTTGCAGTCTACAGCTGGTTCGGGGTGCATCGCGGCCTTTGACGACCCTGCCGACGCCGCCGTAGGTACAAAGGATCAAACATCGGCGACTAACGTTTGAAGAAGAACACCCCATTCAGTACTTCCCTGCACTAAAGACCAGTCTTTTCATGAGCGAACGGTTCCACCGGTCAGCGGGGGAGTGCGGCGCCCGTTAATTTGCCGTTACGCCGGGTCGCAAAAATGGCAGTCCGTGACAGTATGTATGCAAGCAAACAAACAAGTCGCCCGACATTCCGATCTTCTTGTTACCGTTCGCACATTCTGCTTGCTGGATAGTTTCCTCGTAATTGCGAAAGAATAGAAGGGTTGAAGCTTGGGCTAGCTGGGTTTAGCTTTTAATCGACTCTTGAAACATAGAGGGAAGTTTAAACGAGGAAGTTTTTCCTTCTCGGCAACTTGCAAAATTCTGTGAGGACTTGTTCTGGGGTCACTTGAAGTTCTCGATGGATGCTGAGCAGTGCTAGTCCGGTCAATCTGTCGTTGTTCATATGATTTCGAAGGTAGCTCTTCAGCCTTCTCAGTGTGGAAAAAGTCCGTTCCGGGGTCGACGTCGACACGGGTAAAGTCGCCAGGATAGAAAGTAGGCTGTGGATCTTCGGAAAAAAGTCGCGGTTGCACATCTCTAAGGCCTGTAAAGCACAAGCTGGGCGATTCTTTTCTTCGATCTGGCAGCATTTGTTCACCCACAGTGTGAACTCTGCTTCGATGACATTAGCGGAAGGAATGTCGCCAAGGTAAAACTGCACTGCATCATCAATATCAGAAAGGCTAGCCGATGCGCAGAATTTCGGCAGCAGCATGTTAAGGCCAACCACGACCTTCTTATGGGCATCGAACCGGTCTCTTAATTGATTTTCGAAGTCAGCCAGCAAAGGCAAATACACATTCCTCCGGTAGTACTCTTCGGGAGTAGCAGAAGGTACGTTGCTTCTTTGCATCTGCCTTCCAGTGATGCGTGGTAGGGCCATCTCAACATTTGTGATCTTCAGCAAAGAGAGCGACTTCAGAAAAATCTTATTAAATTCCGTTTCCGCACTAGCCCTTTTTGTGGAAAGAACGTCTATAACATTCTTTACGTGATCGCACGCTTGAGCCAAGTCACAGTCAATTTTTGAAGAAACTTGCAAAGTGGCAGTGTCAAAGAGAAGAGGTCGCTACAGATCTGAAGCGAAACGACAAACTCGGGCTTCGTAATGGCATTGAGCAGTTGAGAAGCTTTTGATGAAGTATCAGATGACGCGGCCTCTTCTTCCAAATATTCGAGGAATTGTACAATAGGCACGTACAGTTCAAGGAAATGCTGAAGTGCATCGTGACTCTCTACCCACCTTGTTTGGCAAAAGGAGAGAACTGATTTTCTTTTTTCTTGTGTTAAATCTTCTACTTTGTCTCGCAGTTGGTTCGTCCTCTGTGGCGAAGCTCTCACAAACGTACAGGTTGAGGATACAGTTCCCAAACAGTTGCGGATGCTGGGGAGTTTGCATGCGTGAAGCAGAGCAAGGTTCAACGAGTGGGCGCTACAATGCACGTACAACGCTTTGGGCGCTGTTTGACGAATGAAGGCTTGAACACCGTTAAGGTGGCCGCTCATTGATGCCGCGCCGTCGTATCCTTGCCCGCAAAGTAGGTTCAGGTCAAAGCCATGACCTCTAAGGCTGTTCAGGATTGTGCTCGCCAGCGCCTTGCCAGTGAGATCGTACACGGGAACGAAATCTACAAAATCTTCTTTAAGTATGGGCACTCCCGACGTGTCGTGTCCAACGTACCTTACACATAGGGAAATGTGGGCGGTGCGAGATATATCAGTGGCCTCGTCAGCTAGAACTGAAAAACACGAACCTGAGTTGACGTTTTCAACTATCTTTCTTTGTATGATTTTACCACAGAGGGTGATCAACTCATTTTGAATTTTTGGGCTCGTGTACAGCGCATTCGCCGGAGATGTTTCCATGTGAGCTCTCAAGGCGGCATCTCCACATTTTGCTCTCATCCTAAGCAGTGCGCGGAAATTTCCATCATTTTTCAATGGCAGCACTTCAGACATATTTATCGGACCAGAGTCGTCTGTGCCGCGAAGCGGTACTTCTTGCCTGCCACAGAAAAGGATTGTTTCTATTATTGGCAGCAAGTTCTTGCGGTTTTCTTCCGCCTGCTTTTTAAGACCGTGGTCAAGTTGTGTTAAGATGTCATGCTGTGAGCGGGACCGGACTGCTAAAAAGTTCTCCGATAGCGTTGTTGACATGGCGTGATAACTGCTGGATGCGTGGCTCTTAAAGGCGTCCATGGCTTTCTTGTAATTGGTGAACTCCTTAGTTACAAAACAGCCCAAGCGCTGGTGCTCCCCTTTTCCTGCACACTCGCTTGCGAAGACTACGCAATATTTGCATAATGCTCCTTGAAGCTTCTCTGAATAAACAAGCCATGGGTAACGATCTACCCAGTGAGGTTGGAACTTCAGATTCCTTTTCCCTGTGGCTGGATAATCATAGTTAGCCGGAGGGGTCCACGGATTGAGCAGCAGCTTCTCCGTCGTCTCTGGATCATTTACATTATTGCTTTTCGAGACAAACAGTCCCAAGTCCAAAATATTCGCACTCGTCGCACAGAGGGGAGGCGAACCAGAATGTGTAGGTGCCATGCCACTCACCTTCCTTGGGCATTGCCCAGTGGTAAAGGCGTCACTTTGCCCAGCGTTGACTGTAGAACAAAGGTCACTTGGAGTTGCACTGCGGCCACCATCATTTTCCGGCGGCGCATGGGTGTCCTGCTTGTGTTCGTTCTCAGGTGATTCACATAAACCGGTGCATTCTCCTGAGTCGCTACAGAAGTTCCGACGCGCTTGGCTTTCCACCAGTGCTGAGGAGGGCGAAGTTTTATCCTTCGAAGGAGGCGGTTCTTCTCCGTCCGCTTCATCGGTTCGAACTTTCTTGAAGTAAGACGCAAGACTCCTTTGCTTCGTTGTTGCAGAGTGTCTTTTCATTTTGCTGCCGCAATCCTGTGCACGCACACAGAAGTGGCCAGTGGCTCCAAAAAGACGTTTGCGACTGCTTCGACTGCCTGGCGTGAACGGCGGGCGATGTTTTCTTCCTCTCTTATCCACTTTACAGTGGCTAGAATGTAGAAGTGTGATGAACGCGCCGGCTCCCGCGTGGCGCATGTGTTTTCTGAACGCCGCTACAGCTGGTGTGCATGCAGGACCATTATTGTACTCCCGCTGCAGCAAACTGGATTAACGCTACTTAAAGACCTTTTCACAGAAGACTCCATGGGCACTCCATACTCCCCTTAATATACGTGAACCCCCCAAGAATGCACTGCCGAGACATTTGCACTCCCGTGGTACAGTCCAGAAAGCAGGTGTTGCTCCGTTCCTGTGAAAAAGTCACCTTTTCACAGACGGCTCCCTGGGCGCCTGCATAATTCTCTCTGGGCTGCGCTAATTAAATAGCCGTGACCCCC
Source organism: Rhipicephalus sanguineus (assembly GCF_013339695.2). Lineage (NCBI taxonomy): Eukaryota > Metazoa > Arthropoda > Arachnida > Ixodida > Ixodidae > Rhipicephalus > Rhipicephalus sanguineus. The sequence continues at coordinate 123,989,033 of NC_051179.1, read as the reverse complement.
CAAAAATGCACTTTGTAGGCTGTGACGTCAGCCTCTGTACTCCCGCGCGCAGCCCAGCTTGGCGGCGTTTTTTTCTCTCCTGTGAAAGTTGACCGCTGGTGCCGGATTGTGTGCCGGCTGTATCCTCGCTTTGTGTGCTTTGTAGGGAGGCGCATATACCTTGTGTGTACAGAAGAGGTAGATTTCCTTGCGTGTGGTTAAGGTTGTTCGAAGTTGCTCGGATATGCCAGTCTTTCAGTAGATGTCATCTTCGATGATTCGTTTCGGTGGCGAAGACTACAGTTTGAGAAAAGTTTACCCTGCAGCCTGCGTCCTCGGAATGCGCCGCTGAGTTTTTCCGCTTAGGGGTTTCGTTCCCTGGCAAATTTGCGCACGTCGTGTTGGTGTTGCCGTTGCTGTCGAACTGTTTACTTTCACAGAAGGAGACGCGCTTTTCGTAGAAACCCAAAGCCGACACGTGCGGTCCGCACAGACGGATAACTTCTCCAGCGGCAATGCACAAGGAAAGCATCTGGAATCAATAAAGGAGCTGCTACGGGGTGAAAGACGAAAAAGAAAAGACTCGAAGGAACGCGAGGGCGAAGTGCAAAGCTGTACAAATAGGGCAGGTGCGCGTGCGGGGGAGGGAGCGCTGAGGTGTTCTGGTAGGTTTGAAGAAAGGAAGAAGAGGGAAGCAATGCCAGGAAAGTTGCAGTGTAACTTTGGCAGCTGGGGGTCGCTGTGAAGGCGTGTAAATATTTTAGTATCACCCGAAAAGTTAAAGCATCAAAAAAATTTCGGGGGGGGGGTCAGAACCCCCTCACCCCCCCCCCCTAGTTACGGGCCTGCCTTCCACTATATACGGCGCCTCTCATAATCATATCGGATTCTTGGGACGTAAATTCTCACAAATAATTATTATTAGGAAAAAAGAAGGATTTGATCTGCAGAGAAACACGCATAATATATTCCATGATACATTTCAAATCACAAAACTAGCGAAAGCAAAAATCAAAGGCAGATACAGGACCAACCAATTGCAGTAAAGAATGTTTGCGAAGAAAAGTGCAGGATTCATGCACACGTGAACCAAAGCATTTTAAGCATGTAGCTGATATCAGTGTGTACATTTATTACGCAAGGTTAACACCGGCAGAAGTTATCCTTGCATGTCCATTCGAAATACCGGCCGAAAACTTACGCTGCAAGTGCATAATGTGTTCTTCGGATGCCGCTTGTCACGTTTGATTTTTACTGTCCAACGAAACCTCGTATCTTCTAAAACGATACAACTCCTAGCGTTTCTGGAATGATTGGTGCACTGCGGCACGCAACACCCGGCCATGGTGACGGTAGCAAGCGCATAAAACTGGAGGGAAACGAGCGCCGACCTAAAAACAGCACGCGCGCCAAGCATGAGAGACCGAGCGAGGGATTCAAAATGGCGGCCACGCTGCCGCCAAAGCCGAGGAGGCGGCACTTGCCCTTTCAAAAGCTGACACCACTCTAAGCGGGGGCGCGCGCATCGAGGCACTCTAGGGAAGGGTAAAGCCTCTTGATCTTGGGAAAGTACCGCCATTCATTGTACTCGCCGCCGTGCGCGCGTCCTCCTCTCTCCCTCCTCGCCCCTTTCGCGTCCTGCCGTTGTCGGCCGCTTTTTCCGCGCCGACGATTGGTCTGCTTCGCCGTTGCCCTTAGAGGCGCGTGGATCTTGTGTTTCGCTCGTATTTTTCTTTTTCGTTCGCGCCATTTTATGCCGGGGCTCCGCGTAGCGAACGTTGCGCGCGTTTTGTTTTCTGTGCTTTGTGTGGGCGCTATGCCGTGCTGTTGCGCCTATAACTGCAACAGCGAGAGTGCAAACGGTTATGCACTTTTTACGATTCCCCAAGGTAAGCGTGATGGCTTGCGCAAGAAGCAGTGGCTGCAAAACATCGGCCAAAAAACTTTGTTCCGACAAAGAACAGCGTTCATTGCGAGGTAAGGCACCTGTATCGAAGCATTGCGGAATGCTACATTTCAAATATCGTTCTAGCCTGCTCATCAACGTCTTTTTTTCCTAGGCTATTTGCGCGTTGCTTAAAAATGGGGTTGTCCTCAATATGCTGAATATTCAGCTGAGAGTCCATCACCTCGCACGTCGGCAACTGTTATTCAGTCTAAAGCGCATAACTATAGGATCTGCTTTCCGCTGCGAACAATTACGTGCGATAATAGAGCTTCTCGATCGCGCTTCTCGTGATTGTTATATTCCGTTTATTGTGACTGTTCGATTTAAAAAGCAAACGAATGGACGAATAGAGATGACACTTACTGGCGCTAGTTCCCAAATGAGGGTTGTTTCTTTCTTTGGGGGGTGGGGGGGGAGAAGAATTCACACATAAAATCGTGACATAAATGTAATCAGTCTCAAGAACAAAAGAAACACACAAGCACAACGCACAAAAAAAAAAAAAACAACAATAACGTTCTGATTGTGGAATCAAGCCGTTATCTAGCAGGCCGCTACCGATGTTACGCTACCGCTACCTTGTTAAGCAGACCCACTCGGCACCACTATCCTCATTCCCTAACGCCGATCTTCGCAAGGACTGACACTTTTCGGTACTCCTTTTTCCCACAAACAATAGCTGATTGGAATAAACTAGCCGAAACATTTCCCCAACGCCCTTGACCATTTGTGTAGATACTATTCTTCCATGACTTCTTTAGAATTGTATTATGACCAAGTTGTTCAATTGTTCTTTTTTTTTATTTAAGTCGTAACCCTCCGTTTTATGTCCAAAAAATTGTGTAAAAGACGCTTTGCAACCTTGTTTCATTCTGTTATTTAGTGTGTATCATGTATGCTCACCCTGCTTGGACTTTTTGTCCGCAGTATTCTATAAATAAAAAATAAATTAAATATGGCTCGTCTTGGTCACGCCTGCATTGGCATGTATTCCGTTCACTAACGAAAAACTAGCTTATCTCTTATACCGGTGTCACACGGGTAGTTTTGATCGCGATCAGAATCAGTCCGGATCGGATTTCTTGATCGCGATCAACAATCATCGCTGCTATTCGGTCCAAACTAATTCGGATCGAGTTTGGCGCAAAGGTCAATCAAACCACAATCTGGGAGCCAGATATCGATGAGCAGATCGTGATGATCTTGATCCCCATCGGTCCTAATCGCGATTATAAGTGACAGCGTAGCAGCACCTGATCTGGAACGGCCCTGATCGCGATCAAAAGTGCCCCTGTGACATCGGTTTTACTTGCGGCGTTGTCTTCTACATGACGACTCACCTTAGTGATCAATTTTTTTTTGCGTGCCGTTTTTGTGCTTTCCTATTTTCCTTGCACAGAGTCGCGTTTGTGACTCTACTAATATGCGTGCTTTCCCAAATAAACCCCAGGTACAATTCAGCTCTTATCCGTGTGGCCTCAACTCATCCGCTCGTTTCTTTTTCCGCGCTGTAACGTTCTTGCAGGATACGTTGTCTGTTTTACTGAAAATTGGAACAGCGGCTTGTAGAGGCGTTATTCTTCTAGCTTACTTTGATATGCGCTTCAGCCACCCAAATGCAACGAATGCAGGTCCTGAAAGAATGAAATGAAAGAATGCAGGCCCACGGTATTGTAGATAAGCAGTGCCAGCTAGCTAACATTGCTTTTTTTTCAGTTCGTCAATTTGCTTTTGAACTTGGATGTCACGCACGCATAACTGGGAGACGATTATAATTTGGTTTTCTCGCGGAGACGACGTGCAGGGCGTGCAGGGGGTGTTCTACTGATCGCGCTCGCTTGCTGTCGATATCGGCTTCGAGACAGAGGCCGAAAATTCTTGCTCTAATAGCAAATGCCTTAAAATCAACCTTCTGCGGATTTTGCAGAGCTTCTTTCTGTTCATGTAACACGAGGCAAACTCATCGCATCGATGTGTTTTGAAGTTCGTACGTAATGTCTCCTCTCACAGGTGAACCGAGTGCTATAGTTTCTTTGACACGAACGCCAGAATACTATTGTGAAACATTTTTCTCCGGCGCTTCTGTTATCGCGGTAGATGAGTTACCGTTGGCGCCTCTTGATCGTACTGACACTGCGTAACCGTCGTGTTCAGTTTGGAGACCACCGCGCAGGTCTACTTTCAAGTCAGATAACACATGGATGGACAATGTATTATCCACGAAGTCATTTCAAGATGCGACGCTGTAAGTACCTGAGTTGCACATGCGCGCGTAGCAAAGAGACAAAAAATTACAGCATATCCACGGGTGAATGATGAACAGCTTGGGCGAAGCTCCTGAAGCAATCATGGTCTCGCGGTATCGGCCTCTCGTTGAGCCCGTGTCGCAGCGGCGTCCTTGGAGTGCACCGTCACGGGATGCGCCAGGCTGCCACCAAGCGAGCGCCCGCCGCTGCGCATCGTTCATGCTCCACAAACGATCCGACACGTACGGCGACGATCCAGGAGAATGAGAGAGGCGCTCACTCCTCGCGCATCCCCGCGATGCCCGCGCAGCAGCCAATCGGAGAGCAGCGGCACTTCTAGCGCCATCTAGTGTCGATTCACACAAGCGCCATATTGCATACAATTTTATTGGACCAATGCCATCTGGGAAATGAGACGAGAAATCGTGATGACGACACGGATTGTGTACAGCGGCATCTACAATATCGTCCCTGAACTGCAGTTTGTATGTACTTCTATGAGACAGCGCCATCTGCCGTTTACGCCGGAAAGAGATACTGCCGTTGACGCCGGACAACGGAGACGTGACAAGGTTAGACTAAGAGGAGCTACGCCCCTAAAAATCCAGACACAGGCGGGCATGACGCAAGCTAAACTATATCAGATGCAAATGTAAAGCGTTATCATGTGGGAGAAAAAACGTCTGCATGATGGAACGCTGCATAAAGCTCCTTTTAAATTAGCATGCCCCATTTACACGGCTATCGAAAGAAACTAATATTTTATTGAACGTTCATTTCAGTGTTCTCGATCTTGTTATCACCATTTTTCAAAGTTTTCTACAGCAACAAGGCGCGAAAGTGGCCGGACATCACGCGCCTCCATTGATTTCTACGGCGCGCCCGCGGGAGCGCCGGTGCCGTGCGCCGCGCGCGCCGGCGGCGGGCGAGGAGAATCGAGGAGGAAACGCGCGCGCGGAGGAGAGTGTCGTTACATCAAGGAATTAAACCAGCCGAAAACAGACGAACACAGGAAACGGTGAAGGAGACAGGAAAGCGGCTAGCCGCTTTAGCCGCTTTCCTGTCTCCTTCACCGTTTCCTGTGTTCGTCTGTTTTCGGCTGGTTTAATTCCTTGATGCAATGCACCAACTAGCCCAACAACGAGTTCTACTAGAGTGTCGTTACTTTCTTAGATCAAGGGGCTTTAGGGAAGGGGAAACGGACACCGGCGGCACCGTTGGGGCAGCAGCGGCAGCAAATTAGTTGGTGGTGGTCACAACAGCAATCTCACTCAGCTGTTCTCAGTCATGATATATCATGCATTCAGTTGAGTCCGCTCGCGTAATCTAGTTAAATAGCCACTTAAGTTTCCGTGTACGAGCCGAGCTCCTGGGTTGCTACGCAGGATGGCCCGAGCTTCTCGGGCACACGAGTTCGCTCAGAGCTTGCATTACGGCGGTCATGACAGGAAGACAGTGCGGAACACGCAATATCAGCGTTGACAAAAACGGCTACAAGAAGGAGCATGACGTCACAAACGAATGTGCGGTATTTGCGGCGGTTTTCAAAGGAACACCGCGTGCAAACGCGTCAGCGCCGCCACTTAGTCAACATTTTGAGAGTGCAGCGTGATTGTCGCGCCGTCTTTTTGCCAACTGATCATCGCGCCTCCCACGGGTGTGTTCGTGCGCGTTTGTCCTCTTTCGGAAAATTCTTTCATTCCACCTGCAGCATGGAAATTTCCAATCTCGAAGGCAACAAGGGCGCACACTCAGCACTCTGGTGCAGCTCGTTTCGCTTCTCTGGAATATTACAGATAAATAAATGGACAGGTTACTGCTGTACTTACATTACACGTCTGAAAATTTTTCTGTAATAGTGAATCGGTAGAAACAATGTCTCCACAAACAAGTAAATAGTGACATTTCTCGCCGCAAATCCGACCAGGGGCGCTCGCTTGCTTCATAGCTGTGATGGCTGTGAGTGGTACGTCGTGAGAGCGGTGAAATTGAATGCGAGACATCGTAGCCAAGTGATGATATAACCTTTAGTTCTTCGTGCGTGTGTGCATAGTCTGTGCGATTAAGCTCATAGATGAATCGTGCGGCTCGCTGGCGTTGCGGCCTGAGCACTGCTCCTTGGCAAGAGGAAACTCGGTGGGCGGACCCGATATAGTGACGCACTCCTCGTAACTTTGTTGAAAAGGCTGCGGAATTATGTATTCATTAGGAGTGGCTGGCAAATTTCTTGACAGTTCTTAGCAGGGCAATGTCATGAAATTGATGTATATATAAGGCCAATTAGTCGAGTGACTCATATCTCGAAGAATGAAGCTACAACTGAAGTTTTCTTTAACTCAAGAAACAAAACCACGAAATGGCTGGTGATCAACTCAAGCTGTACATACGTACATATATATATATGTTCATATTCACACGGGACAATGTCTTACGCGGTTTTTTTCGAGGCGGCCGGGTCAAGGGACAACCACGTTTTATATTTACCCGAGTATACTATAGTAGCACGCAAAACCACGGCTGCTGTAGGACAGCCAGGTACGTACCTTTGTTAGAGCGAGCACGGGTGCCTTTGTAGACAATATATAACAGAAAAAATAAACAGTAATAGATGACAGAACCGAACCACATGATGGAGACTGCCGGAAGACAATTACGTTGGTGTGCAACGAAGATTCGCCAGTGCCTGTACAGCGGCTAACATCAAAAGAGCAAAACGAAAGGTTTCATGGTCTGCACATACTGTAAGTAGACAGGGAAGCCAAAATTTGGGCTCACAAGCTGGAGGCATAACAAAACAATAATAAAAAAGAAGAAGAAAAAAGAGACGGGTATAAGGAAAGTGCTTACTCTCCCCCCTTTTTTTGTCTGCCGTATAGCAGTCAAAAGCGACCCGCCTTAACTTTGTCCCTGTGAGTGGCTCGCAACGTGTGTTGGCTACCACGTATATTTGTTTGAAATGAAATTTTGTCGTCGTCCAGCAACCGCTTTTCTGCACTTTTTTGTCACCGCATGTTTCGTTGAGGTAAGTTTGAGTCTGTGCCCCGTACCGCTAATGACCACAGATATGCCAACTCTCTGAATAAAAGGGACACACGTGCTTTTCACGGCAACCAACATCAGTACCACATGGCGACAGCGTTCGGAAAGAACCGGAACCAATGACAAAGGTGCTGCGGGCTGAAATATGGGAACTAGAAAAAAACGAGAGATAATAGAAAACGGGAAGGTGCTGTCGCGGTGCTGGATTTCAACAACGTTTGCAACCAGCCGCCGTTTTCAGCTAGCAGGGATGAGCCCTGAATTTATAATAAATAAAAACCTACTCACATTTTGTCCACATTTTATGTTCATTTTTGAATTCGTTACACGATCATGAAAACGGCGTAACGGGAAGAGACGAAAATACTGAAAGCGCAGGAATGCAAGCAGTTGTGTTCGTGTGTTTTTCAGCCTGTTCATCACTCTTTCAGTCTGAGCATTTTCATATTAAATATTCCGTAACAGATCGCCCAATTTTCAGTATTAAAGATTGTCACTGAAATTTCAGACTCGAATCTCCTTCTATGAGATGGTCGCACATATGTTAAGCATTATTTCGTGGCAGTTGCATGTGATACCGCATCGTATGTGTACTATAAACATGATTGGAGGAAGGAAGAAGTTTATCTTATTTTCTGTAAAATAAACAGTGGCCGCTGCAATTTCTGAGATCACTTTTTCGAAACGAAATGAATAAATCTGAAGCAACATATACAGAGCCAAAATAAAGAATTTCGAAGCATTAGGAGAGCTGCAGCGCCTCGAGGTTGGTTAGTTGTGGTGTTCTAGGATACCAGAAAAAACGCCAGGCCTGCGCTGAAATCGCAGCACAGTCACAGCGAAAGCTGGAAGAGCGGTGTGTCTAGAGCCCGTTGTAAGCTCTCTTGGGGCTACAATAGAAGTACACTAGAATGGTACCCACTACGCCATAAATCACTATTTTTGTGAAGTTGGGAAGCACCTACTCACACATTATTCGTCATTCTGCGGAGAAGCGAGGCACCAGCTACACGTCTGTAAGGCATTATGTGCACTTTGTTGACGCGACGACTGATGACGATGAAGAGTTATGGCTCAGCCTTTTGTAATGGGTTGGAAGCTTTAAACGGCCCACCAGCTATGCAACTTGCATTGGGTAACGCCCGGTCGCTATTTCCCTCTCCATTCATGCTGTATAACATACGTTGACGTAGGAGAGAGACGGGGGGGGGGGGGGCGAAGACCTTTACTGAGACCCCGAGGAAATGGATCATGCGCGTATGGGCTTCCTTGGCAACCAATACAAGTGCACTTGCGAGGAACCCACTACGCTCTAAATCATTGTAATTTTACTGAGACCCCGAGGAAATGGATCGTGCGCTTATGGGCTTCCTTGGCAAGCAATACAAGTGCACTTGCGAGGAGCCCACTACGCTATAAATCATTGTAGTTTTTGAGAAGTAGGGCAGCAGGCACTGTGCCATTTTTCGTCATTCTACGGAGAGCCGTGGTTAAACACATGTAAGGCATTATGCGCACCTTGTTGATGCTGTGCCTGATGACGACGAAGAATTATGGCAGAGTCCTTTGTAATGGGTTGGAAGCATTCAACAACCTACTCGTTGCGCAATTCGCATTGTGTGACGCTTGGCGTTAATTTTTCTCTTCTACCACGCTATATTGCATATGCTAATGTGGTTCCTTCCCGACATGAAGCCTGTATAGGACCTTTTTGCAAAGCAGTTTCAAGCACTGGCATGGCTCAGAGGTTGAATAGTGGGCTCCCACGCGGAGGGCCCTGGTTCGATCGTCGTTCCATCCTGGAATTTTTTTCTTATTTAGATTTTTTTTTCTTATTTCCAGCGATACTGGTTACGGACACCGGCGGCGGCGGCGGACAACTACGGCGCCAAAAACGGCCGCTGAAATGATCTCATTACAGCTTTCGCTGTAAAATATGCCCACGCGATTACTTCCGCAAAAAGCGATCGGTGCGCGAAGTTGTATCTTGGGCAAAGGCAAGAACAAAAATTCCCAAGAGCTGCAAGTATGCACAAGAAATATCGGTAATTAAGTGATGTGTGCACGCTAGATGGATTTTAGAAGACGATTTCGGGCGTCACATGAAGACGCACTCGATCAAGTATAACTGCTGCAAGCGCGCCGCGCATGTGATCCCGCGGGCGTCCGCGGGATCACATTGTGCGAAAAGCATACGTGTTTATTCTTTTCGATATTCGTGTTTCGTTCGTGCTGATCGAACCCGCAACATGCGAGTGAAGTACACACGGCTAGAGTCTCAGCATGGCTGTGACACAAGCGCTACTGAATGGCATGTTAAATGCTTGTGTTCCGTTGAAGACGTAACTCCGCGTTTCCGACTGCGCAAGTAATGACGAAGGGATATTATCGCAGAACACTTTTATGTTTGCAAGCCATCATCACGCGCAGCAGCGATGGCGCTACTCGCTGGCGGCCTACTACTGCGGCAAACCTCGGAGTGCCGTTCAGCTCATACGTCAATTCTAGTTCATACAGGTTTATGTAGCGCGCACAGGATTTCGCAAAGCATCGTTATGCACGGTAACGGAGCTGAAATATAACCTTTCACTTCGCAGCAAATAATTAGGTGGCGAGTACTTAGCACTTTCCATGGTTTGGGAAAGTATTTTAGTCTCATATCCATTTCAGCGCAGCTCGTAACTTCATCCGGTGAAAGCGGTGAAGTGGTCCGTACTTCCGCACGTCCTATCTGTTCCTATGCTAACAAACGGGTTGACCCTCCTCCTGGCGCCATATTGAAAAGCACGGCGCGCCACCTATAGTTCGTGGGCATTGCGAATAGGCAAGAAAAATTTAAAAATTTCCTGTCCGCACCCTCCAACCCCCCGCTCCCCCCGTCCAATGACCCTGTATTACAACCGTTAACAAAAACACAAGGAAAAGCCACTTTCGTGTATTTTTCTGTTTTTTTCTTTTCACAATACGGCATTGTGGCCTTTCTTCCTAAGTGAAATCCAGGCATTCACGTACTATCTATTGCTCTCTCTACATACGGATTCAGGCAGCTAGGTGGCGTTGATTTAGGCCGTGAGAAGCGGCTTTAAAGAAGACGACAGTGGCTGTTGGCGAAGTGCTGCTTTGTTGATTGTGCCATGAGGGCGAAAGAGCATGCATAAATGGCACTGGCGATAGGACTCAAATATATGTTTCTCTTGATCATGTCGCATATTTTTTCATAAACGGCGGTCTGAAAATAAACTCCCTTATTACATAACAAACTCTGCGAATGTACAAAAATGGCATGACGTTCGTCTGCTATGCAGTTGGCCTTGGCTTTCAGGCAAATGTTTCACCTCATCCTCTCATGTCTACGAAATCATCATATGTATGTTTACTTTTATGTAATGTCAATTTTTTAGGCGCAAAAACTCAGGATTAGTCGAGTTAATTGGTTCGCCGAGAAAATATCTGTGTTCTTTCTGCACATGACCAATATTATCTCAGCAAGGACGGCCAACGGCAATCTCAAACTAAAATCGCCTAGTACACAAGCAACCCGGTTGTTTCGAAGGTAAAAAACTTGAATGACTTTCGTTTCTTGTCCAAGTCGTCTTGTCTTTAAAGGGCCCCTCACCAGGTTTGACAATTTTGAGCTGACGAGCGCAATCCATGCACTAGGCGTTCACCATTACGTCTGCCAAAATTTGCAACGCTACGCGCCGCGTAAATGGGTCAAATTTCAAGCTGAACGCTGCTTGCCCTTCTTCTCGCGTCCACGCGCCCAGAGAATGAGGGGATGACGTGCATGAGAGAATGGCCCTACGTAGATAGTAGTGCTGTGACGTCGCTCCTCTACGTAGACGAGTGTGCTCTGACGTCGCCAACAGTAGCACGTGACACTGCGATAATTATTTGACACGACGCGTAGTTTTTGTAATTTGTTGCTTGAATGGATGAATAAAACTTGAGAGCAATAATAAAACACACAAACGGAATGTGTGCGTTTTCTTTTTTTAATTTTTACTGCGAATCGCAGCGAGATTCGAGACTATACCAGGCGACAACTTTCTGTGGCAGCACAGCCAAGGCTACGCAACCGAACCGCGCACTTTTTTACTCCGCTTCTGTATGTAGTCCGCGAACGCTACCTTTTGTAGAATACGTAGCATGAAAGAAAACATAAAAAGAAAAGAAATAGGCATTACGTTCAAGATTGCTTGCGTTGGAAGTAAGAATGATAATCCCGTAAAAGATTTGCGATTTTTTCTCGTTCGAGTTTTCAAGTTTTCTGGTGTCCGTTTCACGTTTTCCGTCCCCACTAAACAACGATGGCGTCGCTCGGCTGCAACAGGTGCACATCGAAGCTTGCAAGTGAGCATAAGCGCGTGTTCGTTAGGTAATCTGTGTTCATCGACCAGAAAGAAACGAAGACAGCGGTGCGTTGTGAACTATTTTGTTGATTTGCCCATACTATCACCGAGAAAGAAGTGTGGAAGTGATACCACCATCGCAAGCGGGTCTGTCATCGCGATAGCTTCCTTGACAGTGACGCCGGCGACCTGCAAGTCTTCAGCAAGAAGAGCCGCTTGAAAGCGAAACTGCGATTGGAAACAGTACGTAAAATAAGTGGCCCATTTCATAAAATGCGTTGCATACATGGTCGGTATTTCGGTTGCCTACTATTACTGATACAGTCGCGCCGAAGATTGCGTCTAACACCGTGTGGTGTTTTGGCCTTTTGAATGAGAGCGATTTACGGTGACAAAATTGCCCATGCACAGCTTTGCCTCGACAACAGACGCGTTCATGACTATTATGGGCCTTACAGCGTGATTTTCAATTTGCAAAAAAAAAAAAGCATTCTCGACCACGGGATTGAGGAACGCGTTTCACCCGTTTGTATAATCGCACACGTGAGACGCCCGCTCCTGACTGGTCATGGCCAAGATATCTGCTGCCTTTCGATGCCTTCGCGTCCCCTGACAAAATAACGTGAGCGTCTCCAGAAAGTTATAGCGTCTCCAAATGTAAGAAAACGACGATGTAGACCCTGTGTGCACCGAAATTCAGAAAATGGCTTCTTACCTTTGCGTAAGATTTCCAATTGCGCAGTTACTGCTGGGCCGTGGCTTTTTTTTTTTCTTTGAAAAGTAAAACCGACTGCTTTAATAAAGCTGATTCCTGCGTTCCTTCCATATACAAAATATTCTATCGCTTTCCCAAAAAATAAATGTAAACAATACTAAATGGTGCTCGCTTTGCACGTGGACTTGAACCGCTAGCACACTAGCGTTATATAATTTGATTTGCAGAAGAGCTCAGCAACGATTCCATGTATTTGTGCTGCATGCTTAAGTATATCAAGTCATGTGGTAGATTTCGACTACATCTGTGAATAAACTATCTGCATAAATTCCCAATTAACATCATGAGCCATGCATACTCGTATGGAAACGCACATGTTGTATGCGCTCTCGAACCCAAAACCGAAATCGCCCGCGAACGGACTACTTGGCGTAGTAACACATGTGCAGAAGCTCCGCCCACGTAGCTTTGGCTGTGCTGCCACAGAAAGTTGTCGCCAGGTATAATCTACCTCCGTTTCGCACGCGTTCGTGTTCTCGCGCTTTGCGCATCGTGCAGACGCCACCCTTTACAACGAAACTAATTTTCTACCGCGTTCCAGCGCTCATTAGGCTCATTTATCCTCCCGCGTCTAACTAGATGTTCATGCGGCACACCGCTAGTCTCGCGTCCGTACAAATGTTGCAGCTTTCGTGCTCAGTAATAGGTTGAAAGCCAAGTGATCGGCGAGGGCGCATTCGGCATAACTTGCAGAGATGAAGCGCTAAGAACGCCGCCACAAACACCGCTCGCGTCTCGGGGGCTCGGGCTGGTTCGGGCGCGTCATGCGCTCGTGACATTCTGTGCGTATGACGTGTTCATGCGTATGCGTTATGTGATCCTTCCGCTCGCGTGCCGAAGAGGGCCGGGAAGGGATTTGGCTTGCGAAGGCTACGCGGGGCGAGCGGCGAGGGTTTGCAGCTCGCCTCCTCGCATCATGGTTTCGCGCCGCTACAAATTATTGTTTTTCTCAGCTTCTAACTGACCGATTAGAAAAATTCTTGCGGCATAATGCTCTTTATTGGGCTCGCAACAACTTGCAATGTGTAACTAAAATTCGTTAGGTCACCTGGTGAGGGGCCCTTTAAGGCAAAAATGTGCACATCATGTTCCCATGTCGGCGAAATCATACACACGTCTCTTTAATTTTACGGCATGTCAATTTTGCTGACGTGAAAACACTGGATAAGTCGAGTTGATTTGTTCGCCGAAAAGTGTTGCGCTACGCGTCTTTTGTCTGCGGACGCAATCCAGCAGAACTTATTCGCCTCGTGCGCCAGAGATGGCGGCATTGCGAACGGCGCTCCGGTGACGCAAGCAGGGGGATTCGCCTTTTGTCGTCTGCTAGGGTTTGGCTATGAAGAGCTGGGATTTCCTTGCCGCCGTCCTCGTTGCGGCTTGGGCTTGGGTCAGCGCTCCGCGGTGGCGTCCGGATCATGAAGCAGCACCTCCACCAGATGTCACGTGGTCGTGACGTTGACGAAGGCAGCACTCAGCACGTCAGAGATGAAACTCTATTTGGCCGAACTTGTGGCCGGGAAACTGAAAAGCAATACGCTGATAGCGGCGAATAGAGCGTCGACCGTCGATCAACTGACAAGCGGTGAAGCGCGTCGGCTTTTATACAGGCGCTATCGAACTTTCCAGCAATATCGCTGGTGGCGGCGTTATCTCTCGACAAAGCTGGAACATTCGCGTGCGGCGCGCAATCTTAACAAAACGATCTACCAAAATCATGAAGCTTCTCGAACACTGCTTCGAGGCCAGCGTCGAGCGTTGATAACCGTCCTTGCTGGTCAAACTCGAACACATCAAAATAAAAGAAGAAGCGGGCGTGGCAATATTGCGTGGTGCAAGCGTGCATCGCCATCGGGCGCCACACCATGTGAATAGCGTAACGACTTGGTAGTTTAAAGACAGCCACCCAATACAAAAGGCACCCACATTACTGCGTGTGTTCCCCTAAGACCACGTAGTGGGTGCATCGCAACTTCGAAAAAATTTCTTGCGCATAATTGCTCCTAGTTTAAAGCATGCTACCCAATACATAAGGCACACACCTTAGTGCGCGCATTCCGTTACACACACGTAGTGGTCGAAGTACGCAGTAGGGGCAGGATATCGCTATCACGTTCAACTCCTAAAGGCGAAGCTTAAGCGTTTTCCAACTTTTTCTTCCAGTGATAGTTCTATAGATGGCTGCCAGAACTACAGGAGGTTAAGCAACGTATACATTTATTGTATCTTATACCCACAGCCAACGTGGTAAGAATAATGCCCACGAGTTTGCACTGTAACTCATTGAGCTATAGGTGGCGTGGGAATATGTTACTTACAAGTGCGAACGTCTCGCCGAGCGAGTTATCGACAGTCCACGCTGGATCATTTTCAAGGCTTAAACTTAGCGTTGTATAAGGAGCACTTGAGATGAAAGGAAACTCACACTTCGCGCACAATTGTAGTCATGTGGACCTGTGTATACAAACCTTGGCTGACAAGCTAAAATTGGCACGTGCACCGACAAATGGATGATTGCGGATAACCAGCGTGAATTGGGCGAATTGGCACGGCATATTAAAACTTAGTACACGTACTATCGGCGCCGAATGAAACGGGAGCAGTGGTCCCAGCGGTACAGTTTTCACCGTTTCAACCCTCATGATTAGAGATAGATAGGCTCAGACGGTTCGTCGCTCGTTTGCCACATTCGTGCTTTCGATCACGCAGTGCTGCCCAATCGGATGTGCACGCCTGTCAGTTGTGATTACTGGACGGCGCGCACTATACCGTTGCTAATCCTTAGGCCACGGGATCCGCTGTTCGTGTGTCATTTGACTCCGCCAGTACAGCTTGGTAACAAGAAGGAAAAATCAGCGAAAAGGGCCAAGAGGAGGAGAAATCGCGCACTTTACCACCCCATTTTTGGCTCCTTTGGCCATTTTTTTCTACTCTTTACCGCGCTGTAACAAGATTCAGTACTACTTCGTACAGTTATCGCACCATGGTCTGTCAGTACTCGACGGTTCATAGTGATTTAGACTATTTAATTTCATATATTTCTCAGTACGACTTTTCGATAGGACAGCTTTGTATTTATTTACTCTAGTATAGGTACACTAATTCCGTGAGCGTACTTTCAGACGACCGTGGAGTCAATCTAACAGCGTTAGCATTAAAATATGTTGCATAAATAAACTGCGGAAATCTGTGAATACTTCATAAACGTCCGCTAGGCCAGGAACACCCAATGCTTTAACACGTTACAAGGAATCAAATATCAAATGTAGTGCCAATAGACAACACACCAGCATCTTAGAACTGGCAGGCTGCGCTTTCCTGCTCCAAGCCTGAAGAAAAGCTGAAGCTGATCGACAGAGCTCTCAAGATCGCAAATGCCACAGGGGCCCCGGCCTGAGGGCTGCACCTTCGCCGGTGGAATTTGATTGGCACAACAAATTTTTTTCATTCATTCATTTATTCCTTAAGGGCAAGCTTCAGCATCCATCAACGTTTTTACCCCGCACTTTATATGGACTTCAGCTTTCAGATATTCAAAGATTAACTTCAGATATTAACTTCCAGAGTAGCTTTCAGAGATTAACTTTCAATAATTGCCCTTCACTAATAGGCTTACTACTGAATCAAGTTTCTTTGATTATCATCGTATACATGCAGCGTCATGATTTTACTTGCTTTTGTATAGCTTCCCTTCTCCATAGCGTCGGTAAGCAGAATAAGCTTCCCATGACGGCTGCTGCGCCAGGGGATCTTCTTCTTTGTCTTTTTTATTTTTTCTTCACCTGAACGCCACTCTCTTTTATTTCGTTAATCCCAGGCACGCTGCGAACACGAAGTGAGCGGAGAACTTGCGTGGTTCGAGGCAAGCTCGATAGGTCACACGAGTTTTTGTACCACACGCCACGTCTTCAAGCCGAACGCCGGACGAGTAAATTAAGGCTTTCGCCTTAAAGGTTTTCCGTCAACTTGGGAGTCGTACGGAAGTAATCTGCGGCCGAATTTACAAGGTTCTCTTTCGTGAGCGCTAATTTCCACTGGCCAGCCGGCCTCTCCCTCCAATGATATGTCCCGCATCGACATCGACTAATATTTTCTACTACCAGGAATTCTCATGTAAGACTGAGTGCGGGCCCCAAGGAATATGCTAGACATAAATCAATGCAGGCATGGAAAAATACACCTCGGTGAGGTCATTTGCCTTATTACAGCATCGTCATGATCAGCAGCAACAGCTTGACTGTGCCCACTGCAGGGGAAAGGCGTCTCCCATGTTCCGCCATCAACCCGGTCCTGTGCTTGCTGCTGCCCCGTTATACACGCAAACTTCTTAATCTCATCTGCCCACCTAACTTTCTGTCTCCCCCTCGCGCGTTTGCCTCCTCTTGGAATCCAGTCAGTTTTACTCTTAATGACGAGCGGTTATCTTGCCTACGCCCTTCACGCCCTGTCCATGGCCATTTCTTCTTTATGTCGACTAAGATGTCTTTAACGCCCGCTTGATCCCTGACCCGCTTTGCTCTCTTCTTGTCCCTAAAGGTTACAGCTACAGTCTTCCTTTCCACTGCTCTCTGCGTCGTCCTCAATTTAAGTTGAAGCCTCTTTGTAAGCCTCCAGGTTTCTGCTCCGTAGGCAAGTACCGGTAAGATGTAGCTGTGGCATGCCTTCCTCTTGAGGGATAGTGGCAAACTACCATTCATGATTTGGGAATGCTTGCCGAATGTACTCCACCCGATTATTATTATTCTAGCTGCTTCAATCTCGTGGTTCAGCTCCGTGGTCACTACTTGTCCTACGTAGATGCATTCCGCTACCATTTCCAATGCCTCCCTACCTATCGCAAAGCCCTCTTCTATTCCGAGGTTTTTCGATATTACTTTAGTTTTCAACCCGGTCCTGTGCTTGCTGCTGCACTGTTATACCCGCAAACTTCTTAATCTCATCTGCCCACCTAACTTTCCGGTTGGCAGCCATCTTGCTCCAGGCAAGAGGCAGCGCTCAAGCTGCGCTGCTTCTTGCCTGGAGCAAGATGGCTGCCAACCGGTTTCCCAGGCTTCACCCGCTCGCGTGGGCGCGTATAGGGGACCTCCACTCCAGAAATTTTTTTTTAAACCTCCTTGGGGTAGACTCCCTTTTCTCGAACCAGGTCCTGGCGCTGTCTTCCAACGCAAATTACACATAGCGTAACTTGTCGTTGATGTCCCAGTTGATGAAGGCCGCAGTCATCTCGTATGACCCGAGCCGCCTTTCTGGGTCCTCACATGATGATCCTCGAAAGATCGGCGGCTTCCTTGGCTGCTGCATCACGATCACTGGTGGTAGCGCAGTGGCTGTCATCGTTGCCGCAGTCGTGATCCTGGCCTTGGTCTTCCGAGTCTTGTCGGGTAGAGGCCCGTACTCCGTTGGTAGACCTTGTTGCGCACGGCTAGCTCGCTGGTCGTGGTTAGCGTCGATGTCTTCTCCGTGCTGTGGGCTGGGTTCACGGTTTGACAGGGGCGTCCGGAACATGAACTAACAGCACCTCCACCAGATGTCACGTGGTCGTGACGTCGACGAAGGCAGCAGTCAGCGTGTCCGAGATGAAACTCTTTACTTGGCCGAACTTTTGGCAGGGAAACTGAAAGTTAAACTAAAGGAATACACTGATACACAGCGTACACTGATAGCGGCGAAAAAAGCGTCGGCCGTCGAAAAAGTGCTCATGGCTGGGTCGCGCCGTCTTTTATACATCACGCATCGAACTTTCCAGTCTTATAACTGGTGGTAGCGCAAGCTCAGGAATAATCTAGACAATCGGCGTCCTGCGCGCAATTTTCACAAAGTGATCTACTACACTCGCGAAGCTTCTCGAACACTGCGGCGCGGTCAGTGTCGAGCGTTGCTAACCGTCCTTGCTGGGCAAACCCGAATACATCAAAATAAAACAAGAAGCGGGCGTGGAAATATTCCAACTTTCTGCTGTCAGGCATCTTTCAGTCATGATTAAAAGTACAGAACTGGCTCAACAGCACTCCTTTTTTTTCTTTCAAGGCAATTTATCTGCTGCTGACGAGCACAGCGATTAAGGCAATATATGCGCGCATGGTCTTTGGCGTATACATAGTAGTCAGTAGGCTACATTTCTTGGAACCCTTTTTGAAGTGTACATCATCGTTGCTTAATAATGCGAAGGGTTGGGTTTCGCGAAAAACTTATGACACACAACTATGCCAGATTTCCTTAACACATTATGTATTCCTTTTCAAGAGTATGTAATTGACTCTATTAGCGGTAAACATATATAGTATAGTGATAGTATTTCCTTCCGAGAGGCCAATAGAAATATTTTAATCAGCCTCACGGCTCCTTTTCTATATTGGTCGTAGACTACTCACGTCGCTTACGAAAAGGGTCAGCCACCACTTGCCCTCCGAAACGGGGTGGCATCAGCTGCTTCCATGTCACCATCGTGCAGGTACGTCCGAAGACAAGCAGCTGCGCCAGAGACGCCTGTGTCACAGCCCGCAGCAAAGACGTACCAGGGGCGTCTACCCATAGTGACAGAACCGAGGTTTTTCGATATTACTTTAGTTTTCTGGATATTAAAATGATACGTACCGTTCTGCTTTAGTTGGCCATTTCAGTAATCATGAGTTGCAATTCGTCCGCCGAGTTCCTCATCAACGCAATTTCGTCAGCGAATCGCAGGTTACTAATATAGTCTTCATTAACTGGTATCCCTAACCTTGCCCTGAAACTCTTCTTCCACAGCGTGTAAAATCAGTAGGCTGCCACTGATGGATTACACAAACTTGCACGTGCGCGTTCTTTATGCTGTGATTTCCGCCTACCACGTGCCCTCAATCAGCCCATAAACAGCACATGCACACTGCAAATGTAAAGAGTGGTGTAAAGTATAAAGTGCAAGTGTAAAGCTTAAACATCTAGCTCGTGCCCACAATTATTCTGCGTCAATAGCAAAAGGCAGTTGGGTGATGCATTCAGAGTTATAAAATAATATTGAAGTTCTCTTTTGAAACATCGAACGTGAAACAAAAAAAAATGAAGCATGACCAGTACCCCATTTCAGAACTTATTGTTTGCGAACGTAGAGGGTCGTCATGTCGCCATTAACGATAAGGTAGAAGGCAACATGCAGTGTTTACCATCGTCTCTTTATTGCTGAATAATTAGCGTGTACTTATTTACGGCTGCGAATGTGATACTTCTTTTCTGGCGTTCCAAGCATTTTTATAATCTTTAGTGCCCTAAATTATGCATAGCGATATAAATAACCGTTCACAGGGGTACCAAATAGAGGAACGAACAAGCGAGCGTGAAAAGCGCATGCTTGAAAAGAAGACGAAGAGAAGCAGCATAGGTAAAAAAAAAAATTACCGTAATTATCATCCGTTGCTACAATAATTTTTCTTGGCCAATCCCCCAGAGTGGGTATGTGCCAGAATTAGCAGGCTACAAACAAACAAACAAACAGCAAGCAAAGCACCGTCCGCTTCATGGCCTATCCCCCGCAGTGGGTTGAGCCAAAGTACTGAGGAACCAACCAACCAACCTCAAGCCCCTAGGCTCCATACATCCAAAAGCGTCTGACGTCACATATGCGTCAAATATGGCCAGTCAAACGAAAACGTTAAGGACACGTGCACAGTCAAGACCTGAAAGAACGGTCGCCAGGAACTCTCTACGGAAGACAGTGCGTGGAATGCAGGTCAGGTTTGACCTGGACGCAACGTCTGACCAGTCGACGCTTCCGATGACTTCGCAGAACCCCGGCGACGGCGGTGCCGATGTCGTTATCGGGAGGCGTGTCAAGGTAATAGAGCGACTTCCTATTCGCGCCACTGCAAACAGTGGTGTCCGAGCAGGCAACGCCGCTGAGACCAGCCTCCTTTCAACGGACAAGTCGTGCCGTCATTTGCCTCAGCCTTGCTCAGACAAACGCTCTCGAGCAGGAAAAAGTGCTACAGCTGAGAGAAGCTCCACGTCGAAGAAACCTAAAAATTGCCGGTCAATTTCTGGCAAAACTGATGACAATACTCCTCGATGTCGTCAGGCCGAAGAACCTGCGGTTCCCAATGAAGGCAAGGATATTTCCGTTCCTCAAACTAAAAGAAAAAGTTCGAGCAAAAGGACGACCAGCCCATCCGCTGCCCAAGCTGCTGCGAAAGAGCCGGGGCGTAGTCATCCATCGAAGGCGAAGTCCACCGAGTCTTGCCGCCCTCGACGTCACGTGTACGTGCACAGCAAAGCCCTTGCTATGAACCAGGTAGAAATGCGGGCAGCTTCATCCAAGGGTGCGTCTGGTCAGATCGCAGAAAAAACTAAGAGCAGAGGGAACGCGGTAAGTCTCTCTCATCTCGAAATGATACCCTAGAATACTCCGTAATGTAGAATATATTTTGATCCGGTTTGGAAAACATTAGTTAAGGTCCCGAGGCGTGCGCCTTAGCACACGGCGGGCCGCTCCCACGACGGGACAGCCAGGCCGAGACGTACCGCCGCATCTTGGGCCCTCTGGAAAGCTGAAAGTTCTGCTGGTGTGTCCAGATTCCTCAGAGCGAAGCCGGACTTGCTGGCCGATGATAGAAAGCATCGGCCAGCACTGGTCAGTGCTGGTCACGGCCACGTATGGTATCGGCTAGTGCCACGTATGGAAGGGCACTCCCAGATCATGTGGCATAAGGCGGCTAAACTGCCACATTTGGTACATAAGTTAGTTAAGTACCCATCAGGATAAAGCATACACAGAAAGGCCAGGTTAGGATACGAATCCGTTTGAAGCAATCTTAATTTCAGCGCCTGTGCCCTGTTCACTTTCCTGTCTGGGTGAAGAAAAACTCTCCTCCTCTTAGCGAAATGTTGAGTATAATTTCATAGTCATCCGTTTATCCCTATTTACGTATCCTCCAGGTTGACCCAGAGGTCCTACGAATATTCTTGTTACCACTACTTAAATATCGCCTATAAACTGACAGTCGGGACCCGTTGCCATAATGTAAATGATCATTTATGTCACCTGTGAAGCGGTTGCCGTAAACAAGGACGCAGAGGCAACATCTTTGTTAATAAACTACCCCATAGGAAACAAGCTATGGTACCGTTGCTGATACCAGCAGCAAAGGTGAGCTGCCGTTATGTGTACCGGTTTGGTTTGAAAAGACTACGATGCCAGAGGCGTAGCCAGGGGGTGGTTCACCCCCCCCCCCCGCTCCGAAATTTATCGATTTTGCAGGTGTATATATACACGCACATATATAAACGCACGCACGAACCTACAAAAAGGATAGATGAAACCCCCCCGCCCCCCCCCCCCCAAAAAAAAAAAAAAATTCTGGCTATGCCTCTGTACGATGCAATATTCTAATGCTCGCAGTTTATCCTTGTCTATGGCGAAAGAGTCCATCTAGGCCCGATGGGGTCAGTGAGATAGCGGTTTCGGTTCGCGACACTCAGCTTAAGCAACAGAGGCAATTCTGCAAAATACGACTGCTTGATGACGTGTGTCAAGAACATCATTCTATTTTTTGTAGTGTAATCGAGGTCCCTGGAAGCACAGAGCGCCCCATTAACTTGGGGGTATCAGAAAGTATGAAGTAAATAGTACATATTTTGTAATTTTATTATTGTTCAATCGATTGAAATTGGCGCAAGAAGTGTCTACATCATGAAGCTGTGTTTTACATAACACTCGGGTTGCTGTAAGTAAACCTGGAATAAAACACTTCAGAATAACATGATTACATTTGTTTCGCGGTCTTCGTGAAGCGTTAATCATCAGAATGCTCGCCTATCGAATCTTCAGAAACTATAGTTTTTCGCGCACTTAAAGGCCAACTCCGGCGATTTTTTGGCCATGTCAAAGTAATGGTGCTTTTATGTTCCTGAGACGGGCCCCGCCACGGTGGTCTAGTGGTTATGGCGCTCGACTGCTGACCCGAAGGTCGCGGGATCGAATCCCGGCCGCGGCGGCTGCATTTTCGATGGAGGCGAAAATGTCTGAGGCCCGTGTACTTAGATTTAGGTGCACGTTAAAGAACCCCAGGTGGTCGAAATTTCCGGAGCCCTCCACTACGGCGTCTCTCATAATCATATCGTGGTTTTGGGACGTTAAACCCCAGATATTATTATTATGTTCCTGAGACGCTCCTGTTACGGGCCCGATAGCAGAAATACTCGGCAAATTGGAGAATAACTTTAAATAAGCAAAAAAGCGCAACACCGAAACCGAAACCCAACTGAGTGTGCTGTCTACGTATGACGTAGATGTTGTTACGAACGAACCGGAAGTTGTGCAAGGCATGCCGGTCACGCTGGCGCCTAGTATGAAAACTGTGACAGCCGGGACGACCAGCGAAGCGCCGGCCAAACCAACGCTGTCTGTCGCCTTGCGCACAGCAGACGCTCGCTGTAGCGGCCGAAACGCCGAAGTTAGCGGTGCCCTCGGCTGCGTCACTTCCGCCGCCTTCCCAATACTGACGTCACAAACGCAATGTTGCCAATAATTGTGGGAAGCCAGGAGGGCGTTTGCAGACAATCTTTAAAATTCATTTGCAAACAATCTGCGCATGTCTCAAGCCTGTAATTTGGCATAAACGACGGAAACGTGCAAATGAACGTACCCAGCGAATTTCATTGAGATCCATCGACCTCGAAAAATCGCCGGAGTTGGCCTTTAAGCAGGTACGCATTGATGACGTCATTGCCATGCTCTAGGTTGACGAGCTCGCGCTTATGCACTTTACAGGAGCGTGCTGCCACCAGTCCAGACACGCGCAGTACCTGGCAATAATACTTATGTTCATTCATTCATTCATTCATTCATTCATTCATTCATTCATTCATTCATTCATTCATTCGTCTTTATTTCCTTTGTCAAAAAAGGAGGGGACGGGACTAAAAGCAGCATAAGCGGCTTAACAAGGGTCCCGACTCTCTGTTACACGGCAGTGCAGTGGACATTCATAAAACGAAATGCAATCGAATACTTAAAATACTATAGATAATCAAGGTGGACATTTATACAATAGTTAAAAGAATTAGTAGCTACGCTTTAGCTAACAAAGTAACAATTCATTATTACACACTTGACTCTAACATTGAAACTGAGTGATACATATATCGATACATTGCAAAAAGAAACACATCGTTTAACACATCACAAAAAAACGACAATAGAGCGTAAGTTCATTCCGGCGTGCTATGTAATTCTGTGGTGATCTTGCCCATACAGTTATGCTTGATATCTTTATTAGATGCGACTAAAGGATCGAAGTCATCATTTAAAAGTAGATTGAATCGTTGAGGCACTGTGAAACTCAATGACTGCGTACAACCGTATGCCCTAGGGGTGGGTACAGCCCACCGTTCCTTGAATCTTGGATGCTTGGTAGACCTATTTTCTTTCAGCTTTGCTAAAGTGATAATGTAGCTTTCTTTATTTCGCAGAAAACACCAATACTTAAGTGTTAACCTGTAGTCAAATAAACTAAATACAGGTATAATATCATATTTACGAAACAGTTCAACCGTAGAATAGAGGTACGGTACATTTGCTATATAACGGATAGCTCTCTTTTGAAGCATATGTAACTCCCAGCGCGGTAACTCGACAGAAGGCTGCCTCTCGATAAACACATCTTCTAAACATTACGACACTTTCCCATATGCCACCTTTCTGCTGTCAGGCATCTTTCAGTCATGGTTAAAAGTACATAACTGGCTCAACAGCATTCCTTTTTTTTTCTTTCAAGGCAATTTATCTGCTGCTGACGAGCATAGCGATTACGGCAATATATGCGCGCATGGTCTTTGGCGAATACATAGTAGTCAGTACGCTACGTTTCTTGGAACCCTTTTTGACGTGTACATCATCGTTGCTTAATAATGCGAAGGGTTGGGTTTCGCGAAAAACTTATGACACACAACTATGCGATATTTTCTTAGCTCATTATATATTCCTTTTCAAGAGTATGTAATTGATTCTATTAGCGGTAAACATATATAGTATAGTGATAGTATTTCCTACCGAGAGGCCAGTAGAAATATTTTAATCAGCCTCACGGCTCCTTTCCTATATTGGTCGTAGACTACTGACGTCGCTTACGAAAAGGGTCAGCCACCACTTGCCCTCCGAAGCGGGGTGGCATCAGCTGCTTCCATGTCTCCATCGTGCGGGTACGTCCGAAGACAAGCAGCTGCGCCAGAGACGCCTGTGTCGCAGGCCGCAGCAAAGATGTACCAGGGGCGTCTACCCATAGTGACAGAACCGGTATGTTGTGAGGGCCATGCGGCGGGGCAGGCTATTCTATATTGCGGATAGCCGGGTTTATTGTTACGAACGGGACAGCAGATCAGTGCCTGTGTCATGTGATGTTTGTTTGGCATCCCGTTACTGCGCTGTTAACAGCTGCATAAGACAGGAAACACACAGCACTAACGTGGAGCACTTTTGTGAAGCCGTGAAGAATTGCGTATGTTTGAAGTGACGTATAACGATACTGTAGCATTTACACATATTCGTTTGAAAAGCCACGCATCACAGCTTACATCTAGATGATGTCCACACTCTTACGCGTGCTCCCAAGACTCGCAACTTTTCAACTACGTGCAAGTGGTGCGCTTCGCTTGTTTAGAAGGCACGTAAGGTCACAGCAGCTTCTCCAACAAAAACAGTCTGCTTGTGTTGATCACCTTTAAACAGTACCAGCGATTTTCAGTGAATATTTACTGTTATTTCCTGGCAAGCCCACGTAATGGTATGAGCATGCAATGAAACTAATACATTAAGGAAGAGATCGCCGTTTCTTGACTTCATGTAAAGACCACTGAGATATCGCCGCAAGTGTTCCCTAGGTATGCTTGAAGATAGCCGCGGGAGTAGAGAACAGGCAATGACATCCAATGTATAGAAAAGTAGCCTGGGAAAATGGTGTGAAGTCCGCACGGAGAAATATGGCTACCCGCTTAGTCTGAAATAGGTGGGCTACGCACCGCCAGTAGAAGCGATTATGGATACCTTCAGTTTCATTCATCCTTATGAGGCAGCTCTGGGCACCAGCGGTAATATGTAAGTGGAATATGACAATACAACATAATAAATCTATATACCACAAGGGTGATAGGCAGCCTGTCTATGTGGTGCTAGTCGCGTTAATTCTGAAACGTTATTTAACCAGCAGCGATGAATACACAGAGAGAAATGGGCCGCTATTACAGTCTTGAATGATATTAAGTGGCAGCAGGATATGAGCTTCGTGACACATGCAGAAAAATCCCAATAATTGCACAATTTCAAAGCTGCTTCCTTAGAAGGTTGCCCATATTGTAGGACTGTGCACGTTTTCGTCACTAACGGTACCACATTTCTTGCTGTAGATTCAAAGGCTGTCTCCTTATTCTGCCGCTGCGCCCTAAATCAGTTTGTTGTAGTCTCTGTCGTTGACTCAACTCGTTGTCTCGACAGAGCACTGGTTTGTTTTCGCAGAACAGTTTTAGTGTTGTCTGCCGTCGTAATGCGCCACGTCTGCAATTTCCGTCGACCAGGCGAGGAAGACTGCGTCTGCTCGTGACGGCATCTACTAAGGTGGAACTCACGAGCAACGCGGCTTGCGCACGCTATTCTACAGAAACAGGGATAGTGCCTCTTCAAAATGATGCACACCTCCCATATCGGCGTGGCAGTATCCTAGTAATGTTTGTTTTAACTCATCCAATACTAGCGAGTTTGAGAATTGGGGCCGCAGGGAGCTTGGCGACCCAAGAAACCTGCGAGCCTCCAGGGCGCATGCGCAGAACCCAAGTCACGCTCGGGCTCTTGCGCTCGCGTTGACCCAAGGCCCAAAATCCCGTTGACCCGTTGGCCCAAAAGTCGAAAACTATTTTGGATCTCCAAGGCGTCTTGGGTCGCCAGCGAGACTACGCAGACGCAGCGCAGGCCACGGCGCCATACGGCCCGCGTCTCACATAATTTTAACTTCGCCACGTGTGGCGCGCCGTGCGTTTGACACAACGCAGCCTGTCTTTGACCCATTTCTCAAACTCTGCTGATCCTCAAAACGCAAGAGCAGTCTACCCAACGGCGCTTGGGGACCCAGTGCCTTGGGTCCCGAATTCTCAAACTCTCCATAACCCTTCTGAAAACACAGATTAAAATTCTTCCTAGACGCTGCCATAACTTCACTTGTATAGACAATTTCTTCTGGACCCGTATCGGCTGTGCTTGTCTAATATAGGTATCGCGGCGCAGCTAAGCACGAGAACATGGGTTCGATTCATGGTAATTATTGCGACAACCAAAATAACGATGCACTCACATTTAAGTCATATTGAGGGCGTGGTTTTAGAATTTATTGGGAGTGTTCCATTGTCGAATAGCCCGTAAACATGTCACTCCTTGATCCAAAAAGTGCTGAAAAAAATTTAAAAGAATGGGCCCCATGAGGGGTCCTTTAAGTACAATGCGAGGGGGGGGGGAGGTTTCGGTTGCTGAACGAACACGCGCACCGCACGTGACGGCGCCATATTATTTTACAAATTGAGTTATATGAAAACCAGGCATGTTGATGTCGGGCGTTTGTTTCAAACGCTTCATAAGCCAAGCTAAAGAGCTTATGTTACTTGATTTCACGCCAACCCAGTACAGACGTGACACGCGCCGTTCTTGTCTCTGTATTGAACGATAGTCTCAACTGAACAGCGAGCAATTGCGAGGACTTTGCTGCTGAAGAGGGGCGCCTGCCGTGTCTAGCACAGCATTCAGTTCCCATGAAATGTGCATATAGATTTGGCGTATTTCCATCCATTTCGTCTCACGGAGGTTGGGGGACATATATTTTGCCTGATGTTCGAACGGTAGGTGGCAGCAGCTCTCGCTCCGCAAAGCACGCCTCTGATATATCTCGTGCATTTCTACGAAAAGGAATTTGAGTTGACCCCAAGTTCACTCTGTCTGCATTCACTGTGTGCGACAAATTATGCAGCGTGCAGAAACAAAAAAAAAAGGAATAGCTTGAACTCAGCCGCGCAAGCCTTGAGACACAGCGCAGGTGGCCGAGCACGGCGCCGCTCGTACTCGGCTTTCCCCGGTAGGCTGGACAAGGTAAATGTAACTTGTAGCGAAGTTCCATTGAAGCCCATACGTTCAGAAAATGGCGGCTCATCAGCGGCTCATCGGGCTTGGCGCCATCTGTGTGAGGAGGGAACACTTCCAGTGGAACAAAAAATAAAGTGGATGTGATGCAACATCCGGTATTAAAGCGACGTCATTTTGATGGCACTAGCGCGAATTTCGATCTAAAAATTTTTTTTCGTAGGCACCTGATCGCTAAGGACTCGCGCTACGGCGAGCCGGCAAGTCTTTGGCGAGTGCGCTTGAAGCCAACGCTACCTAAACTAACATCGACGCATGTCTAAACAGCGGTGTTTGAGTGTGCTGCCGTTTCATTCGCTTTGGTTTCACCAGGAAACCGTAAACTTGGAGCTTTTATTCTGCGTTCGTGTCATCCACAACGGGGTTAAAGTAAGCAGCAGCGTACCACTCATGTCTGCAGCGTTGCTTATTTGCTTCGCACATTCGCAGGGGCCTTAAACAGCGCACTGCTTGTGTGCTTCAGTTCTAACGAGAAGAAATAACGCCTTGTCACTGCAAAAATTATGACATTTCAGTTTTATTCAATGGTCACAATAACGCAGTTTTATCACACCCTGCACAATGAGCAACAAGTGTCGTAATAAGTACAAAAAGTGCGCACACTACGTGCACTATGTTGCAATAAATTAACCTTACCTCAGGCCTGCAGCCAGGAATTTTTTTTTTTTTTTTTGGGGGGGGGGGGGTGCCCACTTGCTGAAGACCTTGATTTTTTGAGAAAAACACCTATTTTTATTATTTATTTTTGGTAAAAACACATGCTTGACCAAAATTTCGGGGGGTGGGCGGGCCCCTGGGGCCCCCCCCCCCTCACTACGGGCCTGCCTTACGTGTAAAGCCGTGTTCAGACTACGTGCACAACGTATGGATCGTCGGTAAGAATCGTGACCGTAAACGCAATCAACGTAATGAGCTTGTTCAGACGTTGTTGTTTTTAGCGCAAAGTACGTAACGTTTGGGGCGTAAATGTTGGCGAACCCGCGACTTTTACGACCACTACTCATGCGACCGTTACGTACCACCAATGGGCAAAACAGCTTCGGTTTTAATTTTCCGTTGACGGGGCTTCCGTCGTCCACAGATTCCGCGTCTTCGTGCGCGTCTTCAAAGTCATGCAGTAGCGTCTCTGTGCGGTTGGTTTGCGGGTGTTTATTGCGTTGTGTGCTCGTGGTTAGTAACCACGACCCGTGCGGAAGCGTCTTCGCTGTGCAGTGATGAAATGCTCGTAGAAGCGCGCCATAGGCCCGCGCTGTACGACCAGCGTCTGAAATCGTACCGTGACAAGGAGCTGCAGAACGACGCCTAGCTGGAATTTTGAGAGAGGTTAGAATTTTGCAGCTGAACGATCATTGACAATGCACGAGCCGCAAAACCTTCAAGCCAAATACTTGCTGCAGCGTATACTGTCTGCCGCGATGCGCGCATTGGTTGCTTAAGACGCCGGCATAACTTAGTGGGATACCTTTGTAGCGTTTATCGGTTGTCGCTCAATTCAGAATTTATTTTTTGCGCTCGTATTGGCCTCGAGATCTGAGAGTGGCGCCCTCTCACGTGTGACGTCACAGCGGGGACTCCGCTCTCAACCGCGCTGCAGCAGCCGCTGCTCCTGTATGCAGATCGTCTGCTTCAGGCGGGAACTTTGTCGAACGAACAGCCTCGCGACGGTCAACTAACGCCTGCAACGAATGTTTTCGAGTGTAATCTTGAACTTGTTTTAGTTGCGGCCCAATCGACAGGGTCAAGAAATCCCCAAAATGGCCGACGAGTGCGTCGATGCCTCCGACCGCATCGCTGGTAGGAAAGTGAAACTACGTGTGAGTGTCCTCGCTCGTTATCTTGTTTCCGCCGTACGATACTAATTAGTTTGGGTGTTTCTTTCGATATTTCAGTAAGCGTGCCGTTATCCAGCATCTACAAGTATGTAGACAGAGCTTGTAAAAGTTCGCGGTGCCTCATCGAGGGCGAGGCGGTGTAAGACGCAGGCCACATTGTTGAAGGCGCGGTCGAGGCCGTCAACGGAGATCGCATCACCGTCGCAGCTCTCGTCGTGCAAACAAGTGCGCAAGTGCCGCGTTGTTGCACACCCCCCTGCAGCCGATGCCCATGATCGCAGTTTGTCCCGTAATGTTGGTTCAGTGAGAATGATATTACGTCGTAATTCATATTAACACCGCACAGGACCGTCGCATGGGTATTAGAATATAACAAATAGTTAATCGCTGATTATACCACTCACAGGGCCACAGAGATTAACG